>NC_081200.1:1184936-1222436 GCF_902713425.1 Acipenser ruthenus | reverse complement strand
CACGCCGGCACAGGCGCGCAGGATTTATTAATGGAAACAGAAATGAAAGTAAAGGTGGTCATGTGACGTTACCAGCCATGGTAACGCACAGAGGACACATACAGCAAGCTGTACAAAAGGCAAAATAAAACACAGTACAAAAACTACAAATAAAAGGTGCCCCAGAAGGCGAGCGCTAGCCTTAAAACGAGGCGTCCCGCTCCAGGAACCGGCTACACTACGTAACCCTCGCTATACATCACATGGGATCACAATCCCCTAACTAACCTACTCATGAGCCGGTATTCATACAACGACTCCTGCTGCTTCATACGGCCTTGGCTGGGCATTGCCTTCACAAGCACCGCTTGCAGCCTCAGGGTTGCGCAGCTGTCGTTCCTGCAGCGCGGACCCTCTCCTCCCGAGTATACGCCGCTCCCCTCTGGCATGGCGTTGCAGTCGCCTCGAACCATCTCCCACGGATGCTTTTGAACTGACGGACACTCAATCAAGACCCGCCCACTTGCTGATTGAGGTCCAGCACAGCCAATCACTTGCTGCCCTTCCCCTCAACCAAGCCTAGCAGGCAGCAAGTCTCAATCGAGCGCCCGTCTGTAAAACAATAATTCAATTAAACAAATCAACTCCATAACGACATACAATAAACCCATTTCCACATAAAAATGATACCAACACTAAATACACACGTGCAGGGCAATCGCCCTGCTACAGAGTGTTTCAAGGTTAAACCTTGCTTTGAAAAATAAATACAAACTTATATCCCTAACCCTAAAACAGCTGACAAAGGTTAAATGGACTGCAATGGAATCAAAACGGGTTCTGAAAAAAACCCTTAGAACATTCCTTGTGAATGGGGACCCTTGATTTCAATACCATAGAAACATAACGTGGAAATATACTTTCTTAAAATCGGAGCTGGATAAAAAGTTTGCATCCCCATGAAATGTTCTTTACTTTTTAAAGTTTCTACGAGTTCTGAAACTGGTTTGGATCTAGTTTGCCTTTCCAAGCATTGTAAATTCGAAGTCTGTTGGAAAAATAATTTGAAGTGAGGAAGCGCAAAAAGGGTTTTAAGTATCATTGCTCCATGCTGTCCCTGTCTGAGGGTGACAGCAAGTCAAGCATGGACTGAGTCCAGCAGAGTTTGTTCAAGACATCCAGCCTTTATCCCCGCAGGCAATTAACATTAAATTAGACATCAGATGGCTAGCGTTTTGTGTTATTCGCAAATGAAGGTAAATAAAAAGATGATATAGTCTGTGGCTGAAGCCAGAATGCAAGCCAGTTCTTACTATAGTCTGTTTTGTTCTCCAGTATTAAATGGATCTGGGCAGCCTTGCTAAAGGGCATGCTTGATCTGTTCTTGCAGTCTGTGTGTAATCTTCATTATGAAAACTTCAATAACGAGACCAAACTCAGTCTGTTGCTTGCCAGAAGAACTGCCTGCAGTGCATTCCCACACCGCAAAACGCTGCAAGATGTTTCCAATGTCATCACCTTTCCAAGGGCTACGTTGCCACTGTGCTTTTATTATTTTCCTCCATATGCAGCTAATTAACCAAATGGCAGTCCTAATTTTACATCCACTTATTGGCTTTTTTTTCTTCCTCTCCATGCCATGGAAAGATGGTTCATATTTGCTGCATGTTTGGATGGAACCGGGCTTCAAAAATACCAGCGCTCATCCCTTCAAGCATTCTCAGATGGCTATTGCATGTATCACTCACATGTGAGGCTAATACATTTTTTAATAATGCAGATGTTTTTATACGTTAAACTATTAGGACGCCAGGGCAGAAAATTAGATGCCCCCCCCCCATCCCTCCCACCTTAAAAATTTGAGCATTCCAAGTGCTTTTGAAGTTTGGTAATCCAACCCAGGCAGCAGAAATGTCTCGTACAATGTCTCAGGATGTGGTTAGCTGTCAGGAAACCCAGGTAAGAAGTTTATACACATTACAGCTGAGTACTTCATTCCTCATTGCTGTCAGGCGCTCATTTCCACAGTGCAGACCATGCTGTTCCTGAGCTAAATCACAGCATTAACATGTTCATTAGCCAGCTGTTGATCACATGTGCTAATGAAGAGAATCAGGTCATCTTTTAATGCAGGCCGGAAATGGGCTACTGAAACACATCATTACAATGTTATTATGCAGTTATAATGTAATTAATGTCTTTTTGCAGTTACCCTTTTCTGAGAAAATAGTGTGCAAAAAAGATTACATTGTAACTATGCATAATAACATTGTAATTATGTGTAAGTACACATGTATTTACTAAGTAACTACTATACAAATGCACAGTAATTAGAGACACTTAATGTAAATTGTTACCCGAAACTCATTCATTACCACTGATGATGTGTTCTCGACTCTGAATTCCCTTCTGAGCTGCAGTTTGGGGCTGGTCATGCTGGGCTAACTGGAGCCAGGCCTTCTCTGAACTCTTACTGTGCTGTCAGCCCAGCACACAGTGCAGTTAGCAGGTATGGGAGGGAGACGCTGCAGAGGATGGGTACAGTCCCCTGGAGTGTGAAGTGCTGTTCTGGCTGGGTAGATAGAGTGGAGTGCATGTGGGACTCACATTGTGCTGCTGCTCTTAATTTGATCACTTCCTCTCTCTCTCCGCTGTAACTTTCCCTTAAACAATTAGCTCAGCTTTACAGGGAGAAAAGGCACTGGCACAAATTAAGCCATGAGCCTGGACTTCCTCTGCAAAATAATCACAAAAACATGTTTCATTGTATTTGATATATAACGGGCCGGTCTATATTACCATATACAGTACACCACAGCATTGAAACATCTCTCTCATGTCTCTTCTTATTACAGGCCAGGGATTGAAATCCTGCCCAGAACCAACACACACACACACACACACACACATACACATACACACACATGTGAAGATAGTTACTGCATTGTTACCCCCGTCTCAGGACGCTTCACAGAGTATTTCATGTAGATAGATGGATGAGAAGGGGTCGGCAGATGGATAGATAGATGGGATTGATTACACAGATGCATCAGATTGATTTATGGCTAATCTGACAGTCTAGTTACACTCATCTATCTTCATCCATCAACTAAATCTTCATCAGTCATCGCAGCTCTCACAGCAAGTATGGATAAATCAGTGTTTATGCAGGATCTGTAGGCAGCTTACCTATCTGTCACTCTGTTTGCCTGCCTGTCTGTCTCTGTCTGCAGTACAAATGTTGGATATAACTTGGATATAATGTTTTAACATAACTCACACCAAGGTAAAATAAATGCATTAATTAAAATCACATAATAATCCAAGTTAAACAGATGCCTTTCTTGCTATTACCTGCTGAAACATCCTATGTTTGAGTTTCGTTTTAGCTACTTATTTTATTTCTTAGCAGACGCCCTTATCCAGGGCGACTTACAATTGTTACAAGATATCACTTTATTTTTACATACAGTTACCCATTTATACAGTTGGGTTTTTACTGGAGCAATCTAGATAAAGTACCTTGCTCAAGGGTACAACAGCGGTGTTGCCTACCAGGGATTGAACCCATGACCCTCCGGTCAAGAGTCCAGAGCCCTAACCACTACTCCACACTGCTGCCCATAGTGCGGGATATCAAACAAAACAAAAATAAAACCTAAACAAGAAACACCTATCATTTTATATATTTTCAAATAATTTTGCACTTTTTTAACCTGGCTATTTACTGCATAGATACACAAAACCCATTAAAACTAATAGGACCATTAAGGACTGAATGAAAACATTAGTCAGTAAAGCGCACTATAGCAGCAATTAAGGGCAGGAGACCAGGGCTTCAAGGATCCGTTTATCTGAAGTCTAAGCCTGGGGAACAGCTGAGAATAATGCTTAGACAGTATTATGAGACAAGTGCATATACGCCAGATTCAGGAAGTCTTAGTCTTGTGTACTTTTGAAGCTGTTGAGCGTATTCCCATTTGGGATAACTGGTTCATTTCTAATGACATTCTCCTCGTTCATCTTCATCAGGCCTGTGTGCCTCAGCGGGCTCTCTTAGGGCAGGGTTGAGGGGCCCAAACCTCCTATAGTAAATTGAGTGCAATGTGATGAACCCCCGTCCCCCTGCTAAAATAAATTATCTTTTAAATATTTATATTGAAAATGTTGATCCTGTAACTTGCAATATAATTCCACAGTAATTCCATTGGGCACATTTTATTTAAGGATCAATTGTTTAGTTTATAAACAGTTAGCAACTAACATGTTAACCATTTGTTAATATATAGTAGCCTGTGTTTAAAATGTGTCTTAGTTTATCATTAGATATTACATATTAACAAACCATTAACCCCCCCAAAAAAGAAAAACAACTATCTTAGTATGCTACAAAAGTGTGCCCCATTAAATGCTGGAGTGGAGGCAGCTGGGTGCTTTGCACATTGGGGACATTTCTGGCTGCTGCTTTTCTCCTGGAATCATGGCTATGTTGGAAACAGTTCAAATCCTTTTCTATCAGTGGCACTTTTCTTTCTTTTCCAGTTTTATTTTTTGCACTGTTTGTTTCTATGAGTGTAAAACGTACTTTTTAATTGGTGCGGACAGTTGCATTGAGGTCATGTATGATATGACACCATTTGCATATCTTGGCACTCTCAGCTGTTATGAATGTTTCTATGTACGGGATCTGGTGTACAACAACTTTATAGAGGTAGACTATAAAACACTTCCATACTTAAAAACAAGCAGGTCCCTTTGCATCAGCAGTGCGTGCAGAAAACCACACAGGCATTAATGACTCTGGAAAGATGCCTAATGGGGCTGGAATCACCTCCCATTGAAATGGGTTAAATATTTAAAAGCAGACAGAATGGAGCCGTTATGCTTTTTCAGAACAGAAGACAACAGACAGTCCTACAGGTTTGGGAGCTGAGCTCTCAGCAAACTCCAGGGATCCTCGTAGCTGTAATCTCTATCCACGGAGCAAACACAATCGCACACTACAGTTCAATTGCACTTCTATCTGTAGTTACACTCATCCATTAACTTCAAACTCCATCATAAATTATGATGTAAAACTGATATAGTTTTGCCAATACTTACCAAAAGTGTTACATCAACATATAGAAGTCACATTGAAGGCTGTGTGGTCCAGTGGTTAAAGAAAAGGGCTTACAATCAGGCGGTCCCCGGTTCAAATCCCACCTCAGCCACTGACTCATTGTGTGACCCTGAGCAAGTCACTTAACCTCCTTGTGCTCCGTCTTTCGGGTGAGATGTAGTTGTAAGTGACTCTGCAGCTGATGCATAGTTCACACACCCTAGTCTCTGTAAGTCGCCTTGGATAAAGGCGTCTGCTAAATAAACAAATAATAAAAATAATAATAATAATGATTTCTTAGAATGTGTAAGTAAATAATTTAAATGTTTCAGTTTACTAGTAGAAACACATAATTTGTCCACAAAATATTCTACTGCCGTTTTCTTTTGCATATGGTAGATATTTGTCCATTTATGATTTACAGTCAGCATCAAATCCTGGAATAGAATATAATGGGAGGGCTTGCAGATCCAAACTACACACTTGTTGTGGGTCGAATATCCTTACTGCCATCAGAAAGTTACGAGCTGGTTGAAAAAAACGTGGTTTCTTTTTGCATTGATCCGGGTTGTAGTAATTAGTCCGTTTTTCAGAAACGTCATGGAAGGTTTTTACACATAGTTTGTTTATTGCGGCGTCTGTGCTGTGTACCTCTTGAGCCATTGTTCGGTATGTATTTATTAATTCTGCACCTTTATTATATGTCTGATGGACTCTCACTTCACGGCTTTCAAACCACTGAATCTGATCCACCAGTAAAGTAAAGTACAGCCTTCTTGTTGGATTGCTTCTGTCAGGTGGTCTTTAAAATTCATGACTTTGCCACAGCTAAAGCTAGGAAAAAAATTGTGTGTGTTTGAAGAAATGAGTGTAGGGAGTGATTTATGTTTGATGAATTTACCTTGAGTCAAATAAATGTGTTAATTTGACATAGGTAAGTAAATAAATATGTTTGATGACGTCAATTTTTTTTTTTTGCAATATGTAATACATACTTAGGCCCTTCTCTCCTATTAGCCTTAGGCCCCTCGTAACCTTAATCTGGCCCTGAGTGGAGCGGAGTGGGAGTGGAGCTGGCTGCAAAACTAGAAGCACCTGAGTGGAGCGGAGTGGGAGTGGAGCTGGCTGCAAAACTAGAAGCACCTGAGTGGAGCGGAGTGGGAGTGGAGCTGGCTGCAAAACTAGAAGCACCTGAGTGGAGCGGAGTGGGAGTGGAGCTGGCTGCAAAACTAGAAGCACCTGAGTGGAGCGGAGTGGGAGTGGAGCGGAGTGGGAGTGGAGCTGGCTGCAAAACTAGAAGCACCGGAGCAGAGCAGACTGGGGAAATAAAAGCCTTGGAGTGAGTGGTTTCAAAGAGGAAGAGAGCAAGGAGGAGCAGCGTGTATGAGCACTCCACTCCGCTCACATGCTCTGGGTTCAGAGTTAGGGTTATTGATAGGGTTAGGGTTATATCAGGCACAGAAAATATACATTGTAATTATGTGTAAATGCACATGTATTTACTAAGAAGCTACTCTGGAAATACACAATCATTAGAGACTTTAATGGAAAGTGTTACCTAGATTTCTTTCTTTCTTTCTTTCTTTCTTTCTTTCTTTCTTTCTTTCTTTCTCAAAAGAACCAAAGGAAAAGAATCAACTACTGGGCAATGATTAAAGCATCAGTCAGCACATTAATTAACAAAGAGCAATGAAGATCGTAAAATATCCATCAATGTGACAATCTATCAGCTGCACTTGTGGCCTTGTGTACTCTTGAGAAGGCCTCTCCCTGGTGTTCTGCAGTCAGACCACTGGGTAAGTCCAGTGTTGACCCAGTGACCTCAGCAGCTAATCCCCTACCCCCGCTTGTCAGCGACTCATCAGTGAGGTACGGACTGGACTTCCAGGGTCACGTTCTCTCAGACCCGAGCCGCTATCAGGGGAGGGGCTGGATTCTGCAGCTGGCACTGAGAGTTCAAGGGATATCCAACAATGTCAGAATTTTCTAGGCTTGGTTACAGGAAAAAAGGTCTAGACCATTTACTTTTCATAAAGTATCCACTGTCTCATACATATGGAAAAAAGGGGGGGAGAGTATGAGAAATCTCAGCAAAACAGCTAATCAGGGAGATTAGTGTATCACAGTAATGAGCTGCTATTCATCAGGGGCCAGGGCCGTAAGGGAAGAGTATTACCTGCCTCTGCACTCCATCTTAGATCAATTAGGGTATTCTGTTTGGAAACTTTGGCTTTTGATTCATTCCAATTTGTCACTCCCATTGGCAAAAAAAACAAGTATTGATTTGTAAAATATTTTAAACACACCAGACTAGATTCATAAAGCTGTTTATTCCAAATCCTCATTGGCACAATTTTTTCCTGAAAATAATTTAACAAAGAACTAACAACCCCCAAAATTAAATGTCAGATTTGTTCATTTATGGTTTGGTAACTTCATCTGCTTACTGTATGACAATTTAAAAAATCATTTGAAAAAGATTCCCGGGTTCACACAATGTCATAGCAATAGCCATTAAAAACGGTTTGTTTTGTGTTTGTATCACAATTTTCCCTAGACTTGCATATAATATTTATCTTTACAATATTGATAGAGTTTGACTAGTGAAAGTACTGCTTGTTACAGAAACTACACAGAAGAGAGCAGGAGGTAGACAATACTCGTTAGTGGCACAGCTACAGTGCCTTATAGAACATTGCTGAGAACAAAACAGATGAAAAAAGAAGCAGGCTGAACTGAATATAAACCACCCAAGGGAGGATGAAACCCAAAACAAGAATCACACGAGCAAGCTGCAAGAACGCTTCTGTCTCCTCAGGTCAGCTCAGATATTATCTGAACCTGAAGCCACCTGACGATATAAGACACTTAGATGCGTTTGTGAACCCCACCTCTCCCTCGGCACATGTGAAGTGTTATTTGTGTTTGTAGACTAACCCCACACGATTTGATAGGAGCTGCCTTGCATCAGCACGGTTAACCTGGACAGGCTTCAGTGACCAGTCTGGTGAATGACGGAGAGACCAGGACACACAGGCGCTGAATTCCCATTGATCACGCATAGCTTTGAAGTTTGAAACTACAGCTGTTTAAAAGATACAGTATCCGAAAAAAAAGAAGCATGGGATCAGGGTTAAAACAAGGGGCATTAGGGCTACATTTAATGCAGTAAGAGGTTGGACAAAAAAATGGATTTTTATAGATAATGTTTATTTTTTGTATTTTTCTAATTAATATATATATATATATATATATATATATATATATATATATATATATATATAATTTCACAGGGCTCCTGCCGAGACTATAGGGTAGTACAGAGAAGGCAGCCCCAGGGATCTGAAAACTCTGACGTGGCAGAGTCGCCTCGCCGGGTGAGAATAGGTCTCGCTGAGACCTGAAAGGAAGTAATAGTAAAGGGTGACCTGACCGATGTGGTGCTGCCCTCGAATGAGGTGAGGCTGTGGTCTCCGAAGCCAGGAGCGGAGGGGTGTCTTGCAGGGAACCTGTAAAGGACGGGAATAGATGGGTTAGTTGGGACTCAAGCACTGAGAGATTAAAGCGGGCCACGTCCCGAAATGTTAAATATAGGATAGAGCCTCACTGCGGTGAGGTAAGATAAGCGCATGAGCTGCGAAAGGATAGTGTGGCTGGGGGTTTACTCTGACTCACGTGATGAGAACCTCTCTTAATAAGGTTGAGGAAGCGCAGCTTGCCTAAAGTCAGGGAAGTGAGGCTCACTTACCCCCAGAGGGAACAGATGCAAAGGCACGTACGAAAGGAGGAAGAGGAAAACGAAAAAACACTAGACAGGGAAGGTATGTGTTATTAGGGTTTAAATAGGAGATTGGTAATAATAGGCAGCACCCCCCGAATTCTGCAGAAAGGCTAACATATATATTTTTTTACATTTTGGGGGATGCCATACAGACTGATAATTTCATTTATTTCTTATCAGATGCCCTTATCCAGGGTGACTTACAATTGTTACAAGATATCACATTATACATATTACAGATATCACATTATATATATATATATATTTTACATACAATTACCCATTTATACAGTTGGGTTTTTACTGGAGCAATCGAGGTAAAGTATCTTGCTCAAGGGTACAGCAGCAGTGTCCCCCCACCTGGGACTGAACCCACGACCTTCTGGTCAAGAGTCCATAGCCCTAACCAGTATTCCACACTGCTGCCCATTTACATATGAACAAGCATCTGATCTATTGAATTCAAATGTAGTAAATTATAATCCATACTCTGACGTGGGAATCTAATAGGAGTAAGTTAAATAAGTTAGGTCATACCTGTATATAACTATATTCAAATAGTGTTAGAAAGTGCAATCTATAACTGTATAAATCTCTATTTTAGTAAATGCTTTGTTAAAGTGAGATGTTACTACATGTAGCGCCATAAACCATGCAGTATATAAAGACAGAAAGAGGAGGGTTATTGTTAATTGTTTTTGGTTTTTGAAGGACATCTTGAATAGCAATAATTCCAACTGATTGGGACTCCAGCATGCTTTTAACAGCTCTAGTGGGAATATGGCTCGCCAGAGAAAAATCATGTGACAGATTATAACTGTTTCATCATGTGTCCTGTCCTTGTTTAAGAATCACTACTATCTACACATTAAACAGCAAAACATGGATTTACCCCCCAAAAAAACCATTCACTGCTTATTATTATTATTATTATTATTATTATTATTATTATCATTGTACTCAATGTATTAGAATATTTGCACAGACTTGTTCATGTTTTATGAGTGTACAATATATCAAATGAACACATTTTCATTGCAGTGTTTCAGTCTCAGCAAGGAGTGTGTTTGTTTTAGGTAAACCAGTCTGTGTGTGGTTTTTTTTTTTTTTTTTTGGTACTGTAACAGTAGACGTGCCATATGTCTCCTAGACAAAGGAAAATGAATGGATTGCTGCTGCAATAAGGAAAACAATACATTGCCTAGCTCCGATGATGAGGAAAGTTCCAGAAGTCTGTTCATCTTCATTCCTTGAATGGTCGAATAAAAACAGCAAGAGGCACATTTCATGTGTCTCCCTGTCCACCCGAGCACGGTCATGCATCATCACGGACAGCAGAAATCCTCCTGGTTTTCACTAAATAAATTAGGAGGAGGGAAAGCTTTAGGTATAGGCCTCTGTAAAGGGCAGCTAAAAGAAAGAAAGAAAGAAAGAAAGAAAGAAAGAAAGAAAGAAAGATTTGATTTGGATGAAGTTTCTCCGAACCCCCCCTTCAACCCCCCTCCCTATTTTTCTCTCTTTCATCCTCCTTTTCCTGTGAAGGATGGAAGTTGGCTGAAATCCTTATGAAAACATTTGTGTGAGTGAGTGAGTCTTTGTGCTGGCAGAGCAGTGCCGACTAGGCCTCAGTCTCAGGCCCAGACCAGGTGAGTGGAGTCAGGTTACACAGTCCAGGGTCACCCGGGGAATGAGAGGCTGGCTCGTTCACTCGGGTCTCGGCAGACATATCGAAGACCCGAATAAAAAAATATATATATATTGCAGAGAAATGTGGTGCATAATAAAAAATAAATATCCTGTGACTTGACTTCTGCCTGAATTAGACTGTCGTTTTCATGATAAAAGACATGTGAACACCACATTAGGGAAATGATTAACTGAATACCAGGCGCCGGCTTGACTTTCAAACTGGTCACATTTTCATGCCAAAAAAAAGGGGAAGGAAGAGGAATATGTTTTTTTTTTCTTGGTGCAGTTAAAGGTTTATGGTGTTCAAAAATACTTTTCCAGTCATTTAAGAAGATGTGTTAATAGGGGCACTTGTTGCTGCGTGGGGTCCCCTTGAACTGAAAGGGTGCCCCCAATAACAAAACTCAGGGGTGCACTCCCAGCTCTTAAAAACATCTGAGTCTGCATTGCATTGATCTGCCACTCCAAAGGCATATCAGGGCTGGCTGATAAATATGGTGATTTATTATGATTGGTATCATTAATAAGAACAATCACTGAATCCCACCTTCAGTTAATAATAGCTGCTAACCCAGAACGGGGTCATGTTTACTAATGCGTAATCTCTGATCAAAGGATCTTAATGCTGCACAGATCTGAAACCAGGTTCAGAGGGGATCTAAATGAATGCATTAATACATTCATTTCTCAAAGTCTGATGGAAGTCATGGACCACAGACCATGTTGGGCATCCCTGCAAGTGCTGTTCAGCTGGTGAATTGAAGCACTCATCGATGTGTTTCTTACAGTATACCTAGATGGTAAATGAAGCCCAGTAAAACAAAAGGCATGGATTACATTCATTAAATGGGGTAGAATCAACATTTACAGTAAAGATACGTTACATTTACATTTATAATCTTCAACCAGCAATGCTGCTTTTGGGACTAGGTATGACTCAGCTGAAAACATGTACACCAGTAAAGCAGGATAAGCCAGTGCTGGTCATTGCTGGAATGTCCAGCAGATGGGCGGAAAGCAACAGGAAATGGGAGAGGAGCTCCAGTAGCCCGCAGGAGTTGAAGAGTGCAAAGGTTGCAGCTCCCTGGACTCCAGCTCGCAGTGCCCTCACTCTCTAATCAGGAACATCTTAGCCCCTGTGCTGTTTGCCTCTCAGACTGACCTCGCATTTCAACCATGACTCTGGCATTCACAAGATGCATCTGTTCTGGATTTCAGCCCATTGCAGGTAGTTTCCCAGATCATGTGGTTGCTGGAATTGCTTATTTGGCTTTAGGCTGTCGATGCCACCACCAGTCTGATTGATTGATTGAACGTTTCTCTGCAGGACACAGCTATGCAGAGTGCAAATGGCCTCCAATATGGTTTTAATCATTGAAAACGAAAAATAATTGAAAAAAAAAGATTTGTGGAGACAAGTGATGAACAAAGTATTCCTCTGACTTTATACAAAGAGTGAGTCAAATAACCACAGTACACATGCATGGATTTTATTCCTGGTATGCTCTACATTTCCTTCTCATGATATTGTACAGCCTATTGTGTAAACACTGACTTGTATATGTTAGGAGGATCCAGCATCTCTCCTCCAGGTCACTTATTCAAAGTGGGAAAAATAGAAATGTAATATTAAGGGGTTATATTATTAGTAATCTGGCAAAAACATTTGGGGTGATAAGATGAAATAGAAAACTAGAAAGAAGAATATAAAAAATTGGAACTTCAGCACCTTGCTTGTTTTTTGGGTATGGGTATGGGAGAGCCTCTGGATTGTGTTATTGTTTTTACAGTGAAAGCCTCTGGATTGTGTTATTGTTTTTACAGTGAAAGCCTCTGGATTGTGTTATTGTTTTTACAGTGAAAGCCTCTGCATTGTGTTATTGTTTTTACAGTGAAAGCCTCTGGATTGTGTTATTGTTTTTACAGTGAGAGCCTCTGGATTGTGTTATTGTTTTTACAGTGAAAGCCTCTGGATTGTGTTATTGTTTTTACAGTGAAAGCCTCTGGATTGTGTTATTGTTTTTACAGTGAAAGCCTCTGGATTGTGTTATTGTTTTTACAGTGAAAGCCTCTGCATTGTGTTATTGTTTTTACAGTGAAAGCCTCTGGATTGTGTTATTGTTTTTACAGTGAAAGCCTCTGGATTGTGTTATTGTTTTTACAGTGAAAGCCTCTGGATTGTGTTATTGTTTTTACAGTGAAAGCCTCTGGATTGTGTTATTGTTTTTACAGTGAAAGCCTCTGGATTGTGTTATTGTTTTTACAGTGAAAGCCTCTGGATTGTGTTATTGTTTTTACAGTGAAAGCCTCTGGATTGTGTTATTGTTTTTACAGTGAAAGCCTCTGGATTGTGTTATTGTTTTTACAGTGAAAGCCTCTGGATTGTGTTATTGTTTTTACAGTGAAAGCCTCTGGATTGTGTTATTGTTTTTACAGTGAAAGCCTCTGGATTGTGTTATTGTTTTTACAGTGAAAGCCTCTGGATTGTGTTATTGTTTTTACAGTGCTAATACATGGGTATGGGAGAGCCTCTGCATTGTGTTATTGTTGTGATTTCCACTTGCTTTGCTGGGCGTGGAACTCCCTTGCCAGGTTTGCAGTCCTTCGTTTTGCCAGTTAGTTATTGTTGTAGCACACATGCAGAGAGTTAAGAGGGACTACATCATGACTACCCTGCAATTTGAGATGGATTTCTTGCTGCTGTTAAAATAAACTCAAATGTGTCCATTCAGCTTGTGCAAACCATGGTTGTTTAATTAAAAAAAATGAATATTTTTACAGACAGAAATACACTAAGACCCACATGAAAATATTTTTCTAAGTGTTACAGTATCAATGTAGAGTAATGTAGTTTCACATCATGCACGTTCAGTGAGCTGTAGTGTGCTAATTGTCCAGCAGGTGGAATTGGTGTATATACTTAAGCAATTGAACCCTGATTAGAGGGCATTACAATCTGGTACTTGAGCTGCCATAGAGATCCCTGATTAGCTGATGAAAATGGTTCTAATTATTATCGGGGACCAATTAGCGGATAAGTGTGCACTGTATGTAGCAATGTGACCAGTATATGGCGAGTATAGATATCTGAAGCTGTCAGTGCTGGTACTTGTAGAGGTTAGAGTAAAAAAAGCAATAGGTAACATAAAGATGCTGATACCCAAAAAAGTTACAGGCACAGGCCAGCGACAGGCGAGGGGGCTGGGCAGCATGCTCTGTACCCTCAGCACAGCCCAGCGATGGGGCGAGGGGACTGCGCAGCATGCTCTGTACCCCCGGCACAGCCCAGCGACGGGTGAGGGGGCTGGGCAGCATGCTCTATACCCCCGGCACAGCCCAGCGATGGGGCGAGGGGGCTGCGCAGCATGCTCTGTACCCCCGGCACAGCCCAGCGACGGGTGAGGGGGCTGGGCAGCATGCTCTATACCCCCGGCACAGCCCAGCGATGGGGCGAGGGGGCTGCGCAGCATGCTCTGTACCCCCGGCACAGCCCAGCGACGGGTGAGGGGGCTGGGCAGCATGCTCTATACCTCCGGCACAGCCCAGCGAAGGGGTGAGGGGGCTGGGCAGCTGTGCCCCATGCCCTGGACGATGTTTCACTGGAACATCTAAACAGATGTGAGTGAAGATTGATGCCGAGGACCCTCCACAGCTCCCTGGGAATATGAAGACAGAACCAGAGCTTTGAAAGGAAAATCTTTGAATTGCTGCCCTGCTTTATTATTCACTTCGAATGAAGTCTCTCGAGCCGGTGAGTATCGTGTTTCAACGTCCTGATATTTCAATCAGGAATCAGGGAGAGCCCGGGCTCTCCTGCTAGCTATCTCACTAACGAGATCAGCTTCTAACTGAAGGGGTCTGACAAAACATGCAAACCCTAAACCATTGGAGTGTTTGTGCAGGGGAACAGAAAAGGGGCTTGTATTAAGAACAATATACAAACTAATGTGCACGGTTTTGCTCATTTTGAACTATTTTCAGAACTATTCATATAAACATTATGGTTTTTTTAAGTATACACACCTTACTCAAGTACTAACTTAATCAGGGATAGATATTGAAATAGGTCTTATTTACGTGCTTCTTACGTGGTTGTCACTCTCTCTCTCTCTCTCTCTCTCTCTCTTTCTCACATCTCTGCTGTTTGTCTGCTTTCCCTACTTCTCTCCTCCTAAAGTATATAAGACTTGGAGGCAGTTTGTACTGTCCAGGGCACAATTATATTCTCAATGTTTTTGAACATTACAGTGTAAACAGAGCCACATACTGTAGGCTTAAAAAAGGACGACACATTAACATTTTTCGGCCAAAAGCATCTCTTCCGCTTTCTTTCTTTTCTTTTTTTTTTACTTTTACTCAAACTCGCGAAGTGACATACCCAACAATAATTACTGACAAAACCCACTAGTGGGCAGTATTTAACCAACAACAATTATAACCAATTACTGAGCTTACAATATTGCACTATTAGAAAAGTAAATACAGCACAGTTGTACCACTAAGTAAAGGACAGATGCCAAACTGGCAGTATAGCGAAGATGGCAAATATACTCTAATGAGGGTAAATATTGTGTATTGTATTGTTGTACACATTTTCCAGGTCCTATTATTATTATTATTATTATTATTATTATTACTGATGTTCTCTTGCCATCATCCTCTCAGTATCTCACAGCCCCTGGCACTAATATGTTGATACTTTGTTTCTGTTCCACAGCAGAACTATCAGCTCATCTTCTCTACTTCAGAAACTTCCATCCAGAGCATCAAGCCGGGGCTTGGGTCAGATGAAACAATACCTCGCCCGGGATTGCGTTCCTTTAAAGACTTTCCCTCTCCAGGACTGGGTTATAAATGAAGTGAAAAGTGAGGGATCTCTCAATATGAGCTTTTATGTTCCTCTTTACAATGTGAAGATCAAGTGGTTTCAAATATGTGGTAACATTTTTCGGTATTCTATTTTTCGTTTCTGACAACAAATATCAGTAACACTTTCCATGAAGTGTCTTTAATTACTGTGTATTTACATAGTAGTTACTTGGAGTTAGTGTTGGGTTTATATTGTGCAAAAAGATGTACATGTTAAGTACATTGTAAGTATACATAATAACATTGTAATTATGTGTAAGCACACCTGTATTTACTAAGTAACTACTGTGTAAATACATAGTAATTAGAGACACTAACACTGTATGGTTTTTAATTCTCTTCATTAGGAAATATGCATTTGTTCTGGGATGATGTTGTCTGTTTCTGCATTTCATAAGCTCACCATTTACTATCTCAGCAAACATGCCAGCAGAGGCATTCTGTAAATAATTCTTTAAGAAGTTACTTGGAGAAAGTGTTTGTGACATCTATAACAAGAAGCCAACACCACATTCTTTCATTTTCCTTCATCTCTGTGAACGGACATATCACTTTCAAACCTGGTGTTTCAATATATTCGGTTGTGTGAAAGAATCTCCCTCACCACGGTTCGTTGCCCCTTTAAAAACACTGACCCAACACATAGAAATTGATTTTTTTTTAAGCGCGGTTGCGCTATTTTTAATAAACACAAAAATAAACAAAACAAACACCTAGCTCTCTTTGAGCACTAACTAAAACAAAACAGGAACCTAAACTAAAACAGGACAGCTAAGCTGTTTACCTGTACAAAAAACCAACAAAACAGCACACACAAAACAAAAAAAGGCTCCACACTACCTTTTCCTTTAATTACGGCTGTACCCACACACCAGCACAGCCGGGCTTCTACCCTCTTCAGCAGCTGCCCAGAGAAGACTGACTGCTCTCCTTTTAAACCCTGCACCTGGCTCCAATTTTCAATAGTAGCCAGGTGCAGGTAATGATCAATCAATAAAACAATTAAACAATTAACACAAACAATTAAACAAAACAATTAAACCAGACAAATGTGCATTCCGCACATGTTTTTCCTGCAGAGAGGTTTTAACCCCCTCTCTGCCATCTCACAGTTGTTACACAAAATGCAGCAACAGCAGCTAACCCTAACCTTTCTGTTTTATAATATACAAAAGATGTCAAATCCATCATTGTTTACATCTGCAGCAGAGCTGCACTGCCAAACAGGAACCACCAGAGACAGGCTGTGAAAGATCTGAAGGACCTGCCTGAGAAATGAGCTGCTCCAGCCTGGAGAGCAAGTGTGCACGGAGCCGGGACTCCAAACCATACCGAAATAATCTCTCACTGGCTTTCTTTAAAATTGATAGAAACGATGACAACAACAACAGTGTACGAAATGTGGGCATTCCCTAAATGTCCCTAGTTGGTTTTACTCTATCAAAATTGGAGCCTTTAACCCAGTAGTTCTGGTGTGAAGTGTTTTTAAAACGTGTTACTGGGTCTATATAACACCTCTTAAACTGCTACTAGATGTACATTATTAAATTGCTACCTAGGGGCAAATTAAATGTGGGATAATTGATTAATGAGGCAACCTTTATCAGGATAGCGGTCGATCTGTTGTGGGTGGTATTCATTAACCATGCATCACTTTGAGAGTTGTGTGAAAGAGGGCTTTAAAATGATGTTGAATTGTATAGATTAGGAGTAGGATTCCACCAGAAACATTATGTAAAGGAAAGAAACCCAAATGGTAATGAAGCATCCAGCCCTGAGCTCAAACTTGCTTAGCAAGGCCCTTCATCACACTCAGAAGGACTTTTAACATAAACACACAGTGGTTAGGTCAATGTCAGCACCCTTTTAGCACAGCCTGGTGCCTGTGGCTAGTTCCAGCAGAGGAACGGTTGTGCCCTGGGTCTGGTGTTTGTAAGAGGAGGTGTTGAGGTGTACCTGCTTTATACAGAGCGAGCTGTAAAAACGTACGAGATGTGGGAATGACTCGGGCCCCAAGAACAATGTTGTGGTCTGTGGTGCTGTGAGAGAGGGAGAATCAGAGCAGGCAATGGGGGATTTGTCCAGCTAGACTCCTTCATTCCTGGGGCCCTGTCCAGTGTAATTACTGGTCAAATGTTATCCAAAACACCCAATTTACGTTTGAAACAATCTGGGGGAAGTCAATGGGAGCATTGTGTGTGCAGCATGCTGGGATTGTATATGTGCTGTTACTGGAACAGAAGAATGAAATTAAAATGGAACACAAGAAGGCCCTAAAGGTCATCTCTTTCTGCTTCCTGGTTCCATAAAGGGTCGCTGACTTAAGACCTTCGACCTGGAAGCTCATCTGCCAGAAACACAAATATCCAGGTGGCTTCCCTTGAGCACACCTGACAGAGCTGTTAAATACAATGTAGCTTGAACAATAACAAGTTAGTACTTTAAGAGTAAAAGGAAAATATGAATCGGGTGTAATTACAGAAATTGTGCTTATAGAATCAGGTTGTGTCCTTAATCAATTATATAGGTGGTGACTTATTATTACAGCACAGTGGAAACACAAACCATTTGACATTATTCACAAAGTTTATTTTAAAGTTTATTTCAATTATTATTATAAAAAAAAAAAAAGCTTGTTATTCAGGAAACCATTCTAGACTGGCGTTGGCTTATTCAACAAGTCTAGAAAAGTTCATGAAAAATTGAAACAGACTTTAATTTAAAAAAGAAAAAAAAGTTTTCCAGTAGAAACATCTTTATACTAAATATATGAAAGAGAAGCAGCAAGCGGGCTGCAGTTTGTGGAGCTGACTGGAGCAGTATTATTGTCATATATACAGTACCTGCAAGCCTGGGAGTTGCATTACCGACTGACTACTGCAGAGACTAATTGCTTCACACCCAGAACTATTTATTTTTTAAAAGTGCTTGAGATTTAACAGGAGTTCTCAGCTTTGTTATTGTTGGAAATGTGTAAAACTGTCTGGATTTAAGAATAATAAATGTTCTAAATCCAGAGCATTGGTTAAATAATTGGTTAATAATTCTAAACTGTGCAAAATTTGTAAAATAGGATTTTAACCGTGAATAAACTTTTGAAATGGAAGATACAGTAAATAATAGTTCTTCTATGATTAATGGTCCAAGTAACACGTACAAATTTGAAATGCTCACTAGAGCTCACTGACTCTGTTAAATTAGGTAGTGATGTGCAAAGGAGCTGTACCCTGTGACAGCGAAATTCTAATCTTCACATACACCATAAATAAACAAAATGGAAATCTTAAACAGCACCATTTTTTGGGTCCTCCATGCAAGAATTACTGTTGGGCTCCAGCAACAAAATTGCTTTACAAACTGATGCATAAAGAGAAACACGATAAAAACGTCATTAAAAACCCTGCATAACAAAGAAGCTTGAGAGGAGATGGAGATGCAAAATATAAATCAAATGAAGAAAAAAGAAACGCTGTTTCCAAAAACAAATGAAATGCAGATATTGCGATTAGAGAAGTGATTATTTGTCATAGGTCTGAATGCAGCCTCACATAACTAAGTAACACCAAACTCATTGGCCTGCTTTTGTTTCTGAACAGGGTAGGAGGTGCTTACCTAGCTGCACAGGAAACTCTTGGATGGCAGTGGTAGATATCTATACTATACAATGCATGCTGGGAGTGGTGGGCAGAGTACTGTATAAATGGTTGGTTACAGATTTTAAAGTGCTCCCATTTTTTACTTACAATTGAACCAGCAACATCACCAAATCGCTGCAGCAGTTTTAGATTTGTCCCCTGTCAGGCACTGTAGTTGTGCGGTTCATGGATGGCATGCAAATGGGGGGAGCAGCAGAGAGGCAGGCGCCAATCCAGCCAGCACTCCCAGCTTCCTGGCAGGAGAACAGAGCTCACATCGAGCTCTCTCTGAGAGGCAGCCAAGGGACTAATTGAAACCTCATTATTCATATTAACCATGGCTTAATGAAAGCGAGGGTGGAACTCCACAGCTCAGCACAGCGCTTCTCTATCATACTATAAAGACACGTCTCTTATTGTTCTGCTTGTCAGCCCTGGTGGTGGCGTCTCATGCAGGATGGGTTACATCATTCATTAAATCAGGCAGTTTCCTTCTTTAAAAAGAAATCCACTGCTTTATTTGTTCTCTTTCAGGTTTTTATTACTTTTATTCAGTGTTTTTACTGTATTTTATTGCCTTGCCTTTCTAAAAATAGATTTTTCTCCATTTTAGTTTTTGGTAACACTTTTTAATGGCCACTTTGTTATCCCTTAACGGTTGTTTATTAACTGTTAATATCTAGCTTACTAACATATAAACAAATGTGAATCATTCATTATTTGTAAGCTTAGCTAGTACAGTAGCGACCTCCTAACAAAGCAATCATATCAGTTAAATGGGTTTACGTAAATTGTTTATAAAAAAAAATGGTTACTACATAATTATCTAACCATAAAAAAATGATGTTTGTTAACATGTTAGAATCTTAAAAGTTAATAAACTATAAAGCATGACCTTTTCAGCTCTAACTATCTTTTTCCCCTTTCTGGTGGCGTGTGGCTGTGACACATGAAAGTGAAGCAGTCTGGGAAAAGCATCCTGCTGGTAGAAGGATCTGATATACAGTGCAATCCCGAGGGTTTGCAGTAGAGTCCTGTGCGGCTCCGATTTTTACAACCCGCTACTACAGGACCTGACCCGAACTCTCAACCTGCTGCAACACCATCTTCTTACCTGCGACCCGACCTGCTGTAATAAGACCTGCAACCCGACCCAAACCCGCGAGTGTTTGTCCTTTACCTACTGCCTGCGTCAACTGGCTCTCTCACGCTCTCACATTCACACACAGCTATCTCTACCATTCTCCACAGATTGAGTTTACACAATAGGCTATACAGCATGGTAGCTTTCTCTAGTGGTCTGCATATATTTTAACATTGTAACATATTAACTATCGCTACTTTACTATAAAATACCTGTCTATTCGTTTCGGTGCCACCAGTTGAAAGGGAGCTACACCTGTGCTTTTGCAGAGATGATGTACCAGTTTTGTGGCTCTCGCACACAAAAACATGACAGGTTTTACAAGCAACGAATCCAGTCATGTTCATTATTTTTATTCACTATGATTCCAAAATAATTCCACACTTCTGATTTACCTCTCAAACTATTATCCACTACATGATATAAACCCTGCGCTATCTTTTGTTTCATCTCGTTCACAAACATTTTTAATATCACCAAGCAGATGTGATAAAAAGTTCTTGTGACGTATCAAACAAGCGAGAACAACACTGCCCTAGCACAGGCATAAAAACTCAGCACAATGCAGGATACCAAAATCACTGATTTTGATTGAGCACGTTTGAGTCGTGTAGTCAGGGTGCTGACAACATTAGCGTCAGAGTTAACGCCTTGCGCTGTGATCAGCATTCCCTGTAGAGAGCTGTGAGGCACAGGCGATAAGCAATAACCTCCAGACTTTTGTTTTGTTTTGTTTTGATCTAAATGTCAGGCTCTGGAATAGGCTTGTCACGGGTCTGTCGTACATGAAACCCTAATTGTCTGGTGCGCAGCTCAGACATTAGGAAGCATGTGCTTCTCTGGCCTGGAAGCCACTTCAGAGAGCTGGCTCTCCTGCCAAGTATCCACAGACTGATGCATTCACACCACATCGTTTTACAATTTGTAGCAAGCTTGAAAGCTCTCTGTTCTCCCCCACCCCCTCCCCTTTTTATTAAGATACTGTACATGAAGCAAAGAACCCTGGAGCCATGTTATTTGCACGAGGATCAGTTCCAACCCGGATCGTATTGATTTGTTTATTTGTACAATCTGTTTGTTTACTAATTCATTTAGTCTGGGTATTCTAGATGTCCACAATCCGCGGTGATGATGATCACGGCTGGTGGGCTGTGCGCGCTCTGCTTGAAGCTGCAGGAACGTTCACATTTAATGGGTTTTGCTTCAAAATGGCCAAGTCACTTTAAAAGAATAATAGAATCAAAACCGAACATATATAGAAACGTTTAGTTTTGTGACTGGGGGCAGCCCGTACTGTGATGTCAGCATAATAAAACGCTGATTCCCCGATTCGTTTGATTTCAATGATGGGGAGGACCAACCATCAAGTTCGGTGTGGTTGAAACTGCAGTTAAACTGTACCGTGGTTGTAAATGTTTCTGTGCTGTAACTGCATTATAATGTGAGATCATTATAATTACATTGTAAGTGCAATTCGGGATCACTGTAATTACATTAACTGTAATTGAAGTTCCCTATAATTAAACTGTAACTGCAAGTTATCGTCACTGGAATGGCAATTAAACTGTCCTGTCAGTGTTCCAGTAAATTGCGCTTTCACTGCAGACAAACTGTAGTTACTCCCCCTCCCCATAATTGGCTAAAGCAGTATGTAACTGAAATAGAATGAAAACCAGTCAATAAAGAAGATCTGCTGAATTGTTTACCGGCTGCAACAAACTCAGGAAGGTTGTATCAGGTGACTCTCTGTCATGAATACACACTAATAAGAAGACGAGATAGATATTTCCACTGAAAGGAAATGAAGCAAGGGATACTATGCTGGGAAATAATAATAATAATAATAATAATAATAATAATAATAATAATAATAATTGCTGATGTCTTTTGAAATGACAAATGTGGTTGGGATATATTTTCTCAGCTTTTGCATGCTTTGCAAAGACTTCCAGCGGTACATTGTACACACTAAGGGTGAAATTCCTAAACATTAGTAGATGGAAATTTCTGAAAAAAAATATATATATATATATCTCTATATCTTTACTTCTGGTTTGATAACTTTATCAGGTGCCTTTCTGAAAAAAAATAAAACATGCTAATATGACAAGAACTTTGAGAATCTAATCCTGAGTGTGTCGTCCAGTTTGTCTCTCCTGCGGCTCGCTGTCTGCTGAGTGTGTCGTCCAGTTTGTCTCTCCCGTGGCTGGCTGTCTGCTGAGTGTGTCGTCCAGTTTGTCTCTCCCGTGGCTGGCTGTTTGCTGAGTGTGTTGTCCAGTTTGTCTCTCCCGTGGCTGGCTGTCTGCTGAGTGTGTCGTCCAGTTTGTCTCTCCCGTGGCTGGCTGTTTGCTGAGTGTGTTGTCCAGTTTGTCTCTCCCGTGGCTGGCTGTCTGCTGAGTGTGTCGTCCAGTTTGTCTCTCCCGTGGCTGGCTGTTTGCTCCCCTAGTTTGGCGGATCACCTCTACGCTGTTGGCCAGTCGGGTATGCTGGCCTGAGTCCCGGATTGAGATGTTGTTTCTCAGCTCCTCAGGGCCAGAGGCTGGAAGGAGCTGCTATTGCACAGAACAAACCTGATTCAGAGCAGTCACACAGACAGCTCGGTGCTGCGGCCGCACATTATTACTCTCTCGCAATGGATTCCAGGTGTTTCCTCTGAGAGCTGAGAGCTCTCCTCCACTGAGAGAGAGAGAGGCCACTGTTAACTGCTGTACAAACAACTATACAAAATACTTTATATGAACATTTATATACTTAACAATAGCATGTTGTTTGCATTAAGTGTCTCTAATTACTGTGTCTTTAGATAGTAGTAATTACGCCTGTACTTACAAATAATTATAATGTTGTTATGCATAGTTACAATGTACTTAATGTGTATTTTTGTTTGCATGATATAACCCTAACCCTTTTCTAGTACAATTGTGTACTTACATATATCATGCAAAAATTTACATTTACACATTATACTATATTATATTATACACATGTTATATTATGCATAACAACATTGTAATTATGGGTAAGTGCACATGTATTTACTATGTACCTACTACACAGTAATTAGAGACACTTAATGGAAAGTGTCTGTTTTCAAAAACAGGAAAGTGTCTGTTTTTTTGTTTTTGTTTTTTGTTTTTCTTCCAAATTTGAAACAACCTATTCTCAGGTCAACCCCCTTATCAAACAGAAGGACAGCAGATCAATGGAGTGACCATGGTTACCACTGTCAAGCCAATTGCCTACTCTCAGCTGCCAAACCAAAAGCAAGGAATGTTGGCAAGCTACTGAACCCTGGCTAGTATATGCCTGACCAGTAAAGGTTTTCCTCACTAACTCCTGGGAGCACACAGACTAATGCTCTCTTATTTTATTCTATGCTGTATCCTGTCTGTATACACTGGTGATAAGAGATAAGTGCACCGTATACCAGCACTATGATTATACACTGTGGGGTTTCACCTCCTGCACCAATACTCTAACTCAAGCTGTATAAGCCTGTCATGTATCCCTAAGAGAGCAGGGGAAGTGTACATAACTGCACAACTTGAACACAATGCACAACGTCGGCACTGACAGCACCAGCTCTGAAATGAATACTCAGCCGGTATTTAAGGAGTAAGGCTTATAAGAGGCTTGAAGAGGAGAAAGGCACACACTGGGAACAACATGACGAGGCGAGGCCAAAGCTGTGGGTGGTAAAAATAAGTGATGTAAAATAAATCATTAAGATCCAGCTGGCACCTTCCTGGGAAGGTCCTTCTCTGGTTCTCAGAGCGGGCTGTTTGTGTTACTCCAAGCCAAGTGTTTGTCATAATCTGCCAGCACATACTTGCCAGGACAACATATTTCAGTATACAGACATACTGTACAGTGGAACGATGGGCGACTAGGGAAAACTGCACTGAAAAGTTTTTCCATCGATCACATCAACACTCCGTTCGGTGGGCCGGGGGGTTGTCTTGCGAAACAGTTTTTTTTTTCCTTTTAATGAACCATTTAGAAAGGCTCTGTTATTGTTCTTGTATAATGAAACAGACCTACCCCTCAAAATCCCTCCATCTGTAATATAATTCTTTCTTTTGTTATATTTAATAAACAAAACCTTTTTTTTTACATTTCACTATGGCATGTATGCACTGTAAATGGTACAGTTTCCCACCCTTACATCCTGCTGTAGTATACCCGGCTATTATTATTATTATTATTTATTTCTTAGCAGACGCCCTTATCCAATTGTTACAAGATATCACATTATATATTATTTCACATTATACAGATATCACATTATTTTTACATACAATTACCCATTTATACAGCTGGGTTTTTACTGGAGCAATCTAGGTAAAGTACCTTGCTCAAGGGTACAACAGCAGTGTCCCCCACTGGGGATTGAACCCACAACCCTCCGGTCAAGAGTCCAGAGCCCTAACCACTACTCCACACTGCTGCCCCCCGGCTGGC
Source organism: Acipenser ruthenus (assembly GCF_902713425.1). NCBI lineage: Eukaryota > Metazoa > Chordata > Actinopteri > Acipenseriformes > Acipenseridae > Acipenser > Acipenser ruthenus. The sequence continues at coordinate 1,197,777 of NC_081200.1, read as the reverse complement.
CTGTGCGTCGCCAATAAGAGGGAGGCTGACAGACCTTATGAAGGACAAGACCTCTGCTAGCATTGGACACTGTAAGAGCTTTCCAAGCAAGCCCTGTCAGAGCCGCTCCTGGATTCGTCCCGAACGCCTGCTGTGGCAGTTACAGTGAGTGCCCTGCGTGACAGTGTTTGAACTTTTAATACTGGAATTGGCGTATGTTTGTGCTGAGAAAGAGAGCCCCTGTGGTATAACACAATGTCCTTCCTGACACTTTCAATTTAGACTTCACTCATTCTTCTTTTAATGTGTTTATATGTGGAAATGGAGACTCAGTGTTCCAGTTCAACATTTCTACTGGAGGAATTCTCAAAGTGAGCTGTCTGTTTCTAGATCTTCTGATGATGAAGCCAGACTCCTTGTTTGAACACTTCACAATGATAATTGAAACCTGTTTTTTTTTTTATTATTTGCAAATTCACTTGATTGAACATTTACTGTATGACAAATGAAGTTTTGCAATGTATAAATGCCCCTGTTCTTGACGGATGGAGTTTCGCCCGAGATCTTTGCAGATAACGAAGGTCTCCACACAAGCTCCTCCAGAGAGCCGGCCTCAGGCTGTCTGGTAAACTATTTCCTGAATAACAGTTTAATATCAAAATATTATTCTGTGGGCTGGGTTAGCCATTGATTTGGATCAGGAAACAGTTTCTGCTTTGAAAGATTTTTGGAAAGGATAAGATTTTCATTGACCCATTTGTGGAAATGGAATACTTCCTGAGAAGCAGAGTTTAAGTTGCAGAGTTGCTGGAACCCTGGGTTTCCCATCAAAAAAAAACTTTCCGGAATGCAAAGAGTTCCATTCAGACATTTCCTGAATGCTAATTTTTATTGGGCAGGCTAGTTCTTCAGTGGTACATTTTAAGCAATAATGCTCTCTGCGTTATCACAATTCACAATGATTTTTTTTTGTATATAATTATTGTTCTTGTCTTGCTGAATGATGGACATTTCCAGCCTGCAAGAGGCCTTTTTTATTGAAAATGTCCCAAACTTTTTTAAGTACATGAACACATTGGGAATTTGGCGAACCCCATAATTTTCTGACTTGTAAGGTTACATTAAGTGTCTAATTACACTTAAACTGTAGAGCACAGTAATTACTGTTGTGTAGCTGCAATGCAACAACAAGTATAATCACAGAAACTACAAATACAATCAGTTGCTTTCTCTGTTTTTTAATTACAGTGTTTAAAATAGTGGCTGTGTGTTTACAATGTAATTACTATATTATAACACATACACACAATAATTACAGTGTAGTTACCTGTTAACATGGATCCCTGAGACCCCCCATTTGAACTATCCTGGAGATAAAGCGATGTTATATTGTTGTTTTGTATTTTATTTTTTCAGTAATATCCAATCATTCCTGAGAAACCCACTCCGCATGCTGTACCCTAAAGATCAGCTAATATGAACTGGATTGCTGATGATTTCTGATGTTCTTTTGAAGACTGTCTGGAATGTTAAGGTTTCACTAATTAAGAATTAGGAATCTCCCTGAGAACGTTCCCAAGCGAACCCTGAGGAATGAATCTACCTCATGGAGAAAGTCTGTAACTGCAGCCGCAAATTGAAATATTTTACAGTTTAAAAGAAAAATAGATAAGAATGCATAAATAGTGTCCTGGTGTAACTAACAATTTGTAGTGGGGAGGAAGCAGCTTCTTTTCCACTCGGTCCTGCAACAGTCATACACCCAGAACTCCAGCCACAGAAAAGCAGAAACCCCAAATTACAAAGTGCATAGCTGAGTCGCATCCAGAACTCCAGGGTTCAGACCAGAACTGGCTTCCCAGACCAGGGGTCAGAGCGCCCTGGAATGGGCAGTCACAATTCCAAGACATGTCCAGTTCTACTGTGACTAGAACGCTCAAAAAAGAACGCAAACACAAATCAATCAATCAATCAATCAAATTATCTTTATATAGCGCCTTACATGGCTAAGCCATCTCAAAGCGCTTCACAATCAATAAAGTATAAAAGCCTGTGAAACAAGACAAAACAGTAAAAGAGTAAAAGTAACATGAAAACACACAATATAAAATGGCTTTTCAATAGTAAACTATCAATGAGATATCTAATAAGTGGATACATTCTATTATTATTATTATTATTATTATTATTATTATTATTATTATTATTATTTATTTATTTATTTATTTATTTATTTATTTATTAGCAGACACCCTTACCCAGGGCGACTTACAGTCATAAACAAAAAATACATTTCAAGAATCACAGTACAAGTATTAATACAATTAAGAGCAAGATAAAATACAATGACTTCAGTTCTAGTAAGTACAAGTATATGACAAATATACTTGTACTTCTAGGGAAAATACATCATAACAAATATAATAATATTAAACTGTGTAAGAGGTATTGGCACAGGGACATCGTTTGTTTCATCTATCACAGACACTCTCTGCTGTTGTCGGCTCATGAGTTTTCTGTGTGAAGATTGGCCTGGGCCTGATTGAGAGGATAAATCATCTGAGACACAGTGTGGGTCTTGCTCTCCGTGTGCTGAGGCACATGATCGTGTTTCAGATCATAAAGACATTCACCAGATAACTTTGGAGTTTTGGACCAAATCTCAAATGCACTCAGTTTGGGGTTCTTTTCCCGATTCAGGCTTTAGCTTCTGACACACCGTCTAGATTTCTGACTGTCTGCTCACTTCACAGGCTAAGAACAGGAACAGAAACTCTAAAATAACTTACAGTTTCAGGAGGGTCATCTTTAATCCCAATCACACAGTGGGATATGGACCAACTGGCCAACAAAATCCAACTGACCTTGAGCTGAACTTGGAATATGCTTTCTCTTTTTACAACAACAGTCACTGGGCACAGCATGTGCAAGTTTAATTCCATCCTTTCCAGACTTTCTATTTACAATATATACACGCAATTAGTTTTACAACAAGATATCTCCAGTCCTCCACTTCCTTTATAAAGGGGACACCATGGTAGCTTCTGTGTTTGAAAGGAGCAAAGCATGTCGGTGCTAACGAGTCGCATGAAAACTGCAAACGGATTCTCATGCAGCGTCTCTGCAGGTACCAGAGAAAAATGAAAGATGTAACAGCTTATCTCAGTCAATGACAAGTGAGACAGAGAGAGACCAAGCGCAAGTAATGAAGTGACCTTTTCCTCGAAGCAATGACTCCGAGACCATCACTGATAGTGGTTGCCATTCCATGTTACTTTCTTTCTCACTCCCATTTCCTCTGTGCTATTTAGAGTTAATCTGTAGTAAACTGGAGGACATCAGGGGCACTGGCCTTTTAATGTAAAGATAATTGTTAGAGAGATTGCAGCGAAGCGGTGACTCTTTCTAAGCCGTCCCCAAAGCCGATCTCTCTGGAACACGAGCAGAGCCAGCGCTTCTCAAGTGATTGTCTGAACCGCTGAGCATGTGTTACAGTCAAATTGGAATGAAAGAACTCAGATTGCCTTGACTGCACAATACATGCTGTGTTTTTAAAACAGTGCTATTGCTGGAATTTTGTTATGCCATGATAATGGCTTTGGCAACCCTATGTCGTCCGGGTCAAAACATATGGCTTGTGCCTTTTTTGAAGTTGTGCCTGTTTAACTGCAGTAAGTTGCATTGATTTATATATGAAAAAAAAAAGATGCCAGCTGTAATAGATCAGGTAAAAATAGATAGGTAATGTATGTTTTCCTGAAGAAAAAAAAAACATTGCCATTGGAATAAATATTGTTAAAAGAGATGTTTTATTATTATTATTTATTTATTAGCAGATGCTTATCACAGTACAAAGTATCACATTGCAGAATATCACATTCTAAAATATCACATTACAGATAAGAGCAGTTATAAAGTACAGTAAAATCAGTAGAAAATAAGATCAAATTCAAATAAGAGCAAAATAAAGAATACGGTAAATAATTACATTTAAGACCAAGTTTGACTAAGAGCATTTTACTTATGGCAAAAATATGTGCTTATACAAGTAAAGTCCATTAAGAGCATGTAGTAAGTACGATAAATGGATGAGAATTATTTAAAATAAGAGCAATTCAAAAAGCATGAATAAGGATACCTATAAGAGTAAAATCAAGTACAAAATGCCGGAAGTAGTTATAATTAAGAGCAATTTTAGTTTTTTGCTGTGTTAATCAGGGTAGTGGGGATAATAGATTAATTCTGAAAGAGTTCATTGTCATTATTAGATTAGCTGTGATATACAAACACTGGCTTTCAAGACCTCACTTCTTCTGGTGAAAACTGAATGAAACAATCTCCGGATCAGAAGACTTGTCAGATTTTCAGATTTGAGATTCTTTCACTCCAAAGGTTGGGGAGCTAAAAGCTAGTTATAGCAGACATCAGATCCGAGAAGAATCGCCAGCGCAGGGTAACTGGAATCCGTCTGTCAGAATTGTGTTACATCACGATTTGGCGTTTCCTTGTTATTGGAAACAGGTGCTTTTCTGAAGCTTGTTGCAAGGGCAGCATGCAGGTGAGCCAGCCGTACGTGGCCAAGCTGATTGGATTAAGATACTGGATTCATGGTTGGGTAATAGAAAACAGCTCGGGCCTCATTGTGAGCGGTTTATTCCATCAACCTTGTTAAAGGCTGCAGGTTCGTGTATCTGTACAGCAGGAAGGCGTGTGGATACGCACGGCTGATTTCAGGGCTTCATGCACATTTAATTGTGCATAAAATACAGATCTTGCTAGCCTACGGTTGTGTTACAAATTCACTTAAAATACTAACAAGGATTTGGACTCTCGGGTTGCAAACAAAAACCTCAACTGTTCATTTTTTTCTTTACTTTGTTGTTTTTTTTTTGTTTTTTTTTATGGTCCCTAGTTTCCTGTCGAAGTCGTCTCGACTCAGCTCCACAGCTCCTCTGTCCTTAGCATGGCGAGATGAGGTATTAACCAAGGACTCATTCAAGATGTATTGCCTATTTCCAAGCACGCTGTGCATTTCCAAACCATATGCTATACAGATATTAAGCTTTTTTTTTTTCTTTTTAACAAAACCAGCACTCAAACCCTGTCAAGGGTCTGTGCTGTTAATAAATAATCAAGTGGGATTAGCACAGCACATGATCATTACCAGGTTGTAAGAAAAGCCTGAGGCAGGGCTTGTCTGTTGCACTGTAAAACAATGTATGAATGAATGATGTATCTGATCATGTCTGCTGCTCTATTTGTGAGCAAACGGTTTCTGTAACACTTGGAATTAACACTAATTGTTTTGATTATTATTATTTTTTTTGTTAAATGTTCTAAGACGTCATTTATATGTTAATGATTGTAACCACAACAGCACTTCCGTCTGTCTGAAACCTGATGCTTCTCAGTTACTGTGTTAGCTTTACTATGCGACCAGTTAATGAGCTGACTATTTGGTGCTGTCTCAACTGCCATTAGCTTTCCTAACTTTGGGGAAGTTTCTACATAGTGAAACCCACTTTGATCATCCTTCTTGTTATTTCATTCTGGGAAACGTTGCAGATTGTAAATGAATATTATGGACGTGTTGAATCAAAAACCTGAAATTTAAGAGCAAGGTTAAGCATCACACTGTCAGTATCTCTACCCTGCAGCTTGTAGTTAGTGTTGCTTTGCCTGTATGCAAAATGTTTATAAAAGGAATTCCAGTAAATCTTACTTGCTCCTTATTAACTTTATTTGTAGGTCACATTTTCCTTTTTGAAATCCGCATACATTATAGTTATTTATGGTATTTTGATCAATTAAGTGAAGAATTTTTACTTCAATGCTACATTTAAATGGCAGAACATAAAAAAGTGTCATTTTTTTATTATTAATGAGAATATATATATATATATATATATATATATATATATATATATATATATATATATATATATATATATATATACATATATTTTAAAGTGTCATAGTCTAATCAACAAATAATATTGTAATGAGAACTTGCATTCCCAGAAGCATGTTCAAGTGAAGCATCAAAAAACAGTACAAAAGGCATTCTAAATTGTTTTGCCTGCTAATTGCATCAAAATACAATGGAAAAATGCATGTTTACCATCATGTGTGCATCATTCCTAAAGAAAGATGCGAGCTCCAGGCAGGGTAATTCTTATTAGGTGCTGGGGATTTACTGGACCTATTTTGTTAGATTAATGAATTTTAAGCATATCCAGGAATGGGACATTGTTATGCTTTTCCATTGCATACAGTCATTACATGTTTGGATGTGGTGGAGTTTGTTCAGCTGTGCAAAGAGTTTCTCATCCAAAAATGTCTTTCGCAATCTGGGCTGGGTTTCATCAATCAAATCCCCACTCCATATGAGCAAATCTCAGCACACTCATAATAATGGAGAGCCTAGGATCACGTTGTTTGTTAATACTGCTCTTCACAGTTTCATTAGTAAAGAATATGGTGTTTCAGCACAGATGAATATGGTGTTTCAGCACAGATGATCATGGTCACCACGTGCTGCATTTTAACAGCATTAAGAGTTCTTGTACAGGATTGTGGGGTTACGGGGTTAAATCCCTGTCCCAAGAAATCTCGTAGGAATGTGGCTGGAGCCTTAAGGTAATTATTATATTAATGGGTAATTGAGGCTCCAGCCACAGAATATAAAGGATGCATTCCAGGCTCATTAGTTGGAGAGTTTTTGAGGAGTTAAGAGAGCGAGAGCGATATATATATAATTTAACCTTATATATTTTTATTATTAATTTCTTAGCAGATGCCCTTATTCAGGACGACTTACAATTGTTACAAGAGATCACATTATTTTTACATACAATTACCTATTTATACAGTTGGGTTTTTACTGGGTCAGCAATCTAGGTAAAGTACCTTGCTCAAGGGTACAGCAGCAGTGTCCCCCACCTGGGATTGAACCCACAACCCTCTGTTCAAGAATCCAGAGCCCTAACCACTACTCCACACATATAGCCCTATTTAACAACAGTACATATGCATAGTCACAGTACATACACTGAGCATCAAAAGAAACGTAACATATTTGAGCATCGAAACATCACTTATATTTGGATAAAATTCTCTAGATGTGATCGAGAAATGACTGTTTAGAGCAGGTGCAGTGACTTTCTATTGTGCTGATTAACAATTGACATCACAAAGATGCTGCAAAATGATCTGTCGATCTTGGGCAGGTGTTGTCACTCTTAGTCTCCCAGTTCATGGCCTGTCATTGACAGAGTGTGTCTGGTTATACCGTCTCGCCAGGTTTGAAATTGCTGGCTGTGAGCACCCAAGACGGCGGCCGATCGCACGAAGGCGCATATTGTTTTTTTTTCTGTGATTTTCTTTATTGCTTTTATTCAAGCTTGCAATTCAACAGCTGAAATCACTCCATATCCAGTGTCCAATCAACTGTCTCACTAATGAGGTGATTAAGTGCATATGCTTCAGTCATAGTCACTCAAGCGTGTCATGGTCAAGGATGAATGATCGAGTGATTAAAAAGCAACCAAAAACATTTCGTTAATGTCTTTTTGAAAAGAATTGTGTTATAATAGTGATAAGTTTCTGTTGATGCTCAGTATATTTCTAGTAACAGTACATATTTACAGTGACAGTACATATTCATAGAAATGGCTCTGTGCTCACGCTTGTGTTCATGAGTTCATGATGTCATTTTGTTTTAAAGACCATGATGTAATACAATTCTAAGTGCATTATTTTTTATTTAATAGTTCAGGAAGTGTTTATTTTAGCATATCCCTACTGTGCAGGCTTGTTATATATATATATATATATATATATATATATATATATATATATATATATATATATATATATATATATATATATATATATTATCTCATCCTCAGGCAGTTAGTCTCAGCAAATTGTAATATCTATATATATTACAATATCTCATGCAACTCTTTGAAATGCTGGGCCCTGTTTAAATCGTTTTATTTAACAACAGTTTTGAAAAAAGTTTCTTAAATATATCACACTTTAATCCGTCAAAACACCCTTTATAAAACGCTTTCATTAACTCGTGAGTCAAAGCTTAGTGAATAGGACCGGTCTAGCAGACACCCTTTCATTTAAAAGTAAAACAAAAATAGAATCAAAGATTCCCTTTTTACCCCCACATCAGAAACCACAAAACACCAACCCCAGCGCTCAACCAGAAAAACTTCACAATGAGTTCAGATCACGTTTCAATCTGGGGGCCCCCCCTCCAGATCTGCTGCATCAAAGTTAGGAAAGTTGCCACATCTATAGATCCGAGCTTGACTTGTAAAGCTGAAATTTGGAAAATCTCTTCCTGACATCACATCCCGGCTTAACTAGCTGAGAAACCAAACATCTTTATTGCAGATAATCCTTCGCTCCCAGCCTTTTTGCTGCTGATGCACCAGGGGGGTCAGAGGACTGATCATCGGAGCTTCTATTACACTCCTTCAGGTGCACATGCACTGGATCGAATGCTGTGGTTTCTTTTGAAGTCTCGATGCGGCTTCATCAACTAACATTGTTATTACTGTTTTGGGAATCTGGTGAGCCTTCATGAGTTATACCAAATGACATCCTGTTCAGGTTAAATAAAGACATTGATTACTGGAATACAAAATACAGCATGAATTCAATTCAATTAAAGGGTCAAAGGGAAACAAAGGGTAACGACACACCCTTCATTACTATGTAAACTATGGCTTGTGTGCTCATGGTGACTAGTACTGCACAGTGCACTCCCAGTGAAGTCTACATCACTCCCAGTGAAGTCTACATCCGGTACAGGTTATCATTTCATTGGAGTTTCAACAGCTCACAAAGGTATGGGGGGGAAAAGAAAGAAAGCAGAAAAATGGAGACGTGATCAATGACGAAAGTCGCCTTTCCCTGCTCCTGAAATTTCTTACCTTCTCACGAAATGCAACACTAGTCAAGGCTGAGTAGAACTCCAAGGCTGACGAACACAGCTGGGGAACTTGCAGCGCTGCTTGGCTGAACTCGGGCCCGACAGAAAGAGCCAGATTTCGAATGCACCACGTTTCAAACGTGCTGAGCGAGAGGCATGCCAACCCCCTGCTGCACACAGGAATGCTGGTGATTAACCCTTGTTTAGATTGGGCATTCTTTTCAAGAAGAAATAAAACTCTGTTAAATATTAGCGTTTCGCTTGATCTGCCACCACCACCTTCACTGAAAGATACAGAATGCTAAAGATGTACTTTTATTTTTTCACTTCCTTTTTCCTCTTGGCAACCCATACCATCTGTTTCCATTTCGTTCCTGCTTCGGTTTTCAGAAATGCTGTATGAACTGGAGCATTGGCACTGAGACTTTTATAACTTTTCAAGTTGACAAGTGCGGTGATCAGCGCACTCCGCAAAATTCCTCAGAATCTGGGATTCCAATTGGATTTCAATCAAAGATTCCCAGTAAATGAAAAATCTCTGCCTCTTTGGGGATTAAGTTCCTTTTTTTAACAGATTTGTCAGATATCCTGGCTTTGGTGGGAAAGGTCTCACTGGGAGATCATTACCGCAGTCTAGGGGAAGAACAAGAGCCCAGTTATATACCCTGGCCCTCTGCGACACTTGCTCTGTGTTTATCTCACTGTGGCATGCTTAAGGAATTATCCCTTGTTCCGTTATGAAAAGTTGTCACAATAGAAGGCATTTGGAAAACATAACATTGTGATGTATTTATTTTAGGTTAAAAAAGAAAGGAAAGGGCCCTTCTTTAGTGTTGTGCTGCAAGGGGGAACACAGGGCAATCAATTGCTTTATTTATCAGTTTCTATTTGAAAATTAAAGTTTAAATACACTTGTTTAATACTTTTTTAATCCGTACTCAGCAGTTTCCTTGTCGATTCCCCTTTACACTTCCGTGATCTTGGATGAAGATCATCTGCACAAAGTGGCATATCTCAGAAGACCTGAAACATTTTTAAAATAAATAAAACAGAGGGGAATACGCTTCCCCTTCCAGGTGCTCGATTCCACTCTTTTATTTTATCTTCAGGAGTCAGTGTCTCTCCAGTTAAAAGTCTCCTCTCCTCCAGGAGGTTCCGGGCCCCTATCCTGCCTCAGGACAACACTTGGGCTCCGTCCAACATCCCTTCACACTCCTGCTGCTGCTGGGAATGACATGAAAGCAGAATGCCCTGTCTGATGCAGGGATGTGAAACATCTGACAGCTTTTGTTGAAGGATGTGGTCAGGATATTGGCATCAGCACCCAAGCATGATTCTACCTCTTAAAACCTCCCCACATGGTGTTAGTAGAAGCATGTTTACCCAAACAAACTATCCTCTAAAATAGACAAATAAATCCATTAATAAATAATTCACAAGGCACGAACATGAACTATGACGGTAAATACAAGTTGTCCTGGGGCTAATAAAAACATATTTTTGACTTCCCCTGTCAACCATTATCAGTGAATAACGATGGATGCATGATGCCCAACTTTTGGAAATGTAATTGTCAGCCTGAGCTATTACCTGCAACCACGCGACCAGGGACCTGCTGTCATTCCTAATGTTAGCACAGTCAACAATAAGGAAGTATGTTATTCTGATCTCAATTAACTGGAGCTGTTCATCCGGGAATCTTTATGTCATTAGAGCACCGAGGTGGACTCCTGTTAGGGTTGCTGCATTTATGTTGGGCGCTTGCAGTAATGCAAGTCTGCATAACAGGAGCACAAAATGTCACTGGCAGTCTAAAGGCGGATGCACACAAGCACCCCTACTGCATATCTACTGACTGGATTAACATGCAACTGAAGCTCAATAAATGGGTAACAAAATAACATCAATACTTATTTATTCAACACAAATTAAAGCATCACTGACACCCCATCACCTTCAATAGAATGTTCAATACTGCAGGTCAGTGAGTAGGTTCTAAGATGAGATCTTGTGGATGGGGTAGTCCTGGCAATGCCGGTGGTTGAACTAGATTCCCCACAGCTCTTGCCAGACACCTAAAACAACACATATTCGAGAAATTACTCAAAGAGTAAGTAGCAGGGTTCGAAAAATGTAGCGTTACACGTCCCCACGTGTTGCTACAACTGTTTAGATAGCGTATCTGTAATCTTTATTTTCATTGTTCACATCCTGACAACATTTTACACTTATAACTTTAAAGTCCGTTTCAAAGCTCTTTTCAAAAAAACCGCTCTAGTGCACTGATAGTGTCAGGATTATTGCCTGCATTGTCAAACAGGTAACACAGTAATAACGATCCATGATGTGGTACGGAAAAGAAAAGCCAGAGCACTTGTTATGCATTTTTTAATGGCTCTTCCTGCAGAGATTTAGAGGACAGATCTCAAACCCCAGTGCGCTAGAGCAGCCATTTTGAGAAGAGTTTTGAAACAGGTTTTAAAGTTATAAGTGTAAAAAGTTGTCAGAATTTTAACAGAAAAGAAAAATGACGGGTACGTTATTTGAAGAGTTGTAGCAACACGTTGGGACGTGTAACACTATATTTTTACTTACTCTTTGAGTATCAATTCAAAGGTCAATTCAACTCCCAGTCCTGTGTCTTTCAGGGGTTTGTGTGCCACTCTTAAGCTAACGTGAAACTGTCCATTAGTACGAGACCGAGAAAGGAGAAAGGAATGGCTCTGGCAGCTCCAGCGGTGTCGCCACATCTGCAAGACTGCAGTGCTGCTCAGCATGACACGCTACAGTAATGACAAGGCATGCAAGGTCCAGGGATGGACAGGGTGTGTTAGTGGAAAATATCACCCACATGACAACACAAAACTGCCGGGAAACACGCAAGCCAGCTTAGAAGATTCTCCTCGTCCTCCCCCTCTGTTTTGATGTGAAACGTGACTCTCAAAGGCTCTGCATCGCAGACTGGCAACGAGAAGCAGATGTTTGAAGGCATATCATTACAGCTTTATTGGGAGATATCAAAACAAAAGAAATTCCAAGCCTCTGCCTGCTATTGTAGGGCTATGGTTTGAGTTTTTAATTCCCGAGCTTGTAAAAGCCAGGGACGATGACATCACCAGCCTTTGTTCCGCATCAGAATGGCAGTAATATGTGCAGTTGAGTTTCTTAATGAATGTTCAGGGGGTTTCAGAGGAACACAGCTGGACCAGGTCCAGTCACACTCCCGAATAGAGCTCAAGCTACAGCAATCTTATGACATGACCCACCATGGCTGGCTGTATCCAAACTATTGTCATCAGTCTAGTGCTGGATTGCCAATGGCGTAACCTGCAAACTATTGACTATGTTAAATTTCATGAGCCTGTCCATCAGCTTATTTCATGAACAAAACAAGTACCCTCTGTCGATCTTTACAGTGCATAGGGTCCGTACGATATGGAGGAGTTCAATCACCAGTCAAACTGAAGTTCAGTGTCAAAGATTTGGTAATGCGATTTTGATTCATAGACACAGATGGTCTAAATTATAACAGTTTGTGTTAGTTCAGCTGATGGAAAAAAACAACTCTAAAATGGAAAAAAACATTTCAAAAGCATAATAAAACAAATTTGGTCACACTTTTGTTAACCTTTTTGCTAACCCTTCCTTCTAACTCTACACCTTTTAAAATTGACTGTTAATAACTAGCTTACTATCAAATGTTTCATTTTTTTATTATTATTTCTTAATGATTATTAATGTACAGGTAACTGTTTCAAACTAATAAAAAACACTATTGTGTTTAAAACAAAACGCAAACAAATTCATGCATTTCACTAGCAAAACGTGTGTTTAGGTGTCTACAAAAAAAAACATTAAGAAATAATATGTTAGCTATTTAGTAACAACAAAGTGGGCATTAAACCCTGG